>NC_056728.1:595089904-595132404 GCF_019279795.1 Protopterus annectens
GTTTCTGGTGTCATTGTAAGGGGATACAGTATCTGTCAGCTTGGGATGACATAACTGACCGACCTCGATGCTCTGCCAGAGATCATCTTCATCTGTCACCCCTTGCATTTCCTCTACTGGCCAAGGCTCTTGCTACCCCGATAGTGTCTTTTTAGGCAGTGTCTCAAGGACATAGTTCCTGATGTAAAAAGTCCATCTAAAAACAACCTCAAGGATATGCTGCTAAACACTCGGAGTCTTAACATGAAACTGCACTCACTGGACATTTGTGCAGTCACAGAGACCTGGTTCAAGGCTTTGGAGAGAACACCATCCATACTGGGCTACACCTCTTCCACACGTTCTAACCACCAACTGAAGGAGGCAGTGTATCATTATTCATTATAGATAAATACACCTCCAGACTGGTGTAATAGTAGAATTCCCTGAAAATAGTTTGGGTGCAATTAATTGTTGGCAGGACACCTATTCAAGGTCACTGCCAGATACAGCACCCCCTTCGTGAATCCAGTCACTCACTCTGTCTATTGGGATTTACTTGAGTCTATCAAGATACATCCAAACATTATGCTGTCGGGCAACATTAACTAGGCACCCACTGACCGGTTAAATTACTTGTGGTGTAATTCACTTGCCCAAAGGTTCCCTGACTATGTTAACTCCAATGCCCTCGAGCAGCTGTTTGATACCCACACAAGGCATGCCAACATGCAGAATCTGGTGCTTACCAATATGGGGAGTACTGTAGTCCCCACATTGTGAGGTCTTCCCTACTGAGACCTGACCACAAATTTGTACCATGCAAAGTAAGTATCATCCCTGCACCCTCCCATGCAGCAACTAAACTAAACAACTTCTCCAAAACAGACTATAAGCTCTGACAATAGGGGATAATTAGCTTTACTGCACCTCCTCCCTCAGATGGGACCGGCAACTAAGCCAAGTCTTATACCAAGGCTGTATACAAACACCTGCATAACCTGCACTGAATTGACCATACTTGATAGGACCAAAACAAGCCCCTCAAGGAAGAGCAAGACTGCCTGGTGGACTACTGCCATTAACAGGCTTTACAATAGGAGGAAGAAATGGGTTCATATTATATGATCAAATGCTAGAAATAGCGAATGATCTATTATCGAACCCAAATGCATGAAACCACAAAATGTCGAAGGAACGGATCAGCAAATTTTTTCCAATATTCACTGATCCAAAAAAAAAAAAAAAAAACTGTACAGGCAACAAAGTGGGGGGCTTCACCCCCCAGGCCCCCTAATGTAGGGGGCTGTGACCCCCACACCCTCACCTTAAATATACCAAATCTGAGATCGCACCACAGTGAAGAAAACAGCAAAGTCCGGAGAACAGCCCGTTCCTTCGATATTCTGTGGTTTCATGTATTTGGGTTAGACAAGTGAGTGTTTGCTATTTCTAACATTCAATCATGTAATAGGAACCCGAAGAAATTCCTGTATAACAGTAACAGGAAGCAAGTCCTAAACTGGAAACACTCCCTCCTCAGCTTACACAAGCAAATAAGATGTCTTTCAAAGCCTTCAAAGGCAAAGTATGAATCCAAATTGGATTCTTCAACTAAGGACAACCGTAAGGCATTCTTTAGTTATACCCCTAACCTAAAAGGAAAGGCCCAGACTTGTGCCAAAATGATAGTTAATGATTCCACATATACTTTGCCTGTGGAAAGAGCTAACCTATTAGCCGACATGTTCTGTGAAAACTTCACTCCCTGCCCCCACCATCCTGTCCTCTACCTTACATCTGTAAAAAGCAGGCCATACACAACGTCACCATGGTTAAAAAAAAAAAAAAAAAGTAAACATCTATGAGACCCGATACCCCTGGTGTGCCCAACATGAGCTCAACAATGAATTAGCAACACCACTGGGTACTATTATCAATCATAGTAAAAGCACCGGCTGCATCCCAAATTAATGGAAAACAGCCACAGTTATCCCCCTTGCACAAAGATGGTGCTTCCACTGACTCAATGAGCGATATACCTGTCACCTAGATAGCATTACCTGCAAGGCAATGGAGGGCATCTTCATGGACCTTATCATCAAAGATATAGTTAGTTACAAAATAGGGGAATGCACCACCAACAGCAGACCTGCAACCAGTGGCGTTCTACAGAGATAAGTCCAAGGAACTCAATTTTTGGAATCTATTGCTCCAAAGTACAAGCTAAAACTAAAGGATTTGTGGATGAACAACTTTGGGTATGACTGCAAACTGGATGCGGTCAGTGAATCTCCAAACAATGTAAACCGCCTACATGAGGGTTTAACACAAACAAATGATTGGTGCCAAAGTCATGTTCATAAACGCAATGCAAAAATAATGTACATCATCCATTTCAGTTAGTATTATGTTCGTGCTAACTACCACATCAATAACACCCTAAGTACGCACTCACAGCAACCTTAACCTTTGATCACCTTGAGTCCACCACAGTAAGAAGGGCATTCTATATTGCTCATCTCATAAGTAAGGGCACTGCATCCAGAAAAAACAAGTTATATCTGCAATGTACACTTCCCTCATTAGGTCAATAATTGAGGGCAATGCCCCTTTTGGTATGTATCTGACCAAGCATGAATTCATGAGACCACAACGGTTGCTCAAACAGAAAATTGAAGGTTTCAGCATCTGTCCTCTGTGGATCATCTGAGCTCACTGTCACTTTATTCTGTCTCAGACAGACTACTCAGAGATGATCCATGCATTCCATAGAAAGCAATGTTTGACTCTGCTTTATTGGAATTGCTACTTATCTACCATTTAAATAGTACACAGGTTACTTGCTTTAAAGAACTTAACCTGGTAGGTGACGTTAATAGAACCTGAGGGAGGGACAGATTGGTCTTACGGAGCTTACAACAACTTTGGAATGGACTTCCACTTCATGTCAAACAGAAAAACAGAGTATAAAATAAGTAAATGGCTGCAATATTTACACAATACTCAAGGACAAAAAAGCATCAGACCTTTTTCTGCTGTCCAATTTTTTGCACCTTCAAGTACTGTCACTTGGCACTAGACGTGACAAGGAGCACATTAACAAGACTGATAGGAGGACTCTGTCATGTTTTAGAGAGGCACAGTACACCCGCAAGACCAACTACTACAATAATTTTTTTTGTTTCATCATCTTCCCCTTTACCTGGGGTGTATTTAGCATGTGTTGCCTCACATGAATACTGACTGGAGTGCTGGCTGTAAGCTCTCAACAGAATGTTTCAGTAGTAAAATTAATTTGTCAAGTGTTTAGCCAGTATCTGACAGAGGACTTTATTTTCTAATTTGTATTGTGGGCAAATGATTACAGACTGAAGTCCAAAAAGAATGGCCAGTACCATGAACCAGTAACCCAATGCATATGGTGGGATTGGTGTTATGTGCCCCTATTGGCCAGTATGTGCCTGCCATGAAGCCTAGCAGCAGCTACTGGCTGGCCAGTGCTCAGTTGCCCAGCATGGGTTACCTTGGAAAGCAAAGAACAGAGCATCTGTGGCACTCGACCAGGTTCAGGAAAATATGTCAGTAGATGGGACACAGAAACTATCAGGTTGCAAGGCAAAGACAAATAGATAAATAAGGTAGTCACACATCCTTCATAAGGGATGCCTGCGACAATCTGCTCACCAATCCACAGGAAATAAAAATATGGGAAAGAGCTTATGAAGAAAAAGCAAACACTGCCCTAGACACAGCTTAGGGGGTAAAAGCTGCAAGTTGGAAAATGGGCAGTGCTATGAATCATCCCTCTGAACTGTACAGATTTTCACAGAATGTCCAGCTTTTGGCTTAATATATTTGGTCTGTTTCTCAGAAACTTGTGTATTTTTGGCAAATGGTCGGTAAGTCATTGAAGATCAAAGTAAAAAAATAAGGACAGGCATTTAAGTTTCAAACTTCAAACTCTTTAGAAAATTCATGCCAATGCATAACCTGTTATTCTATGAACTTTCTAAGTTTGTAAGAGCAAACAAAGAAAATTCTGAAACATGAGGAGAATAAATCTAAGATCACTTCTCTGCTTAGTTGAGCAGAAGCATATCGGCATCAAGCAGGAATGCAAATCAAAGCAGAAGTAGATCAAAATCAGGGAACAGCTGAATGTGCCAGAAAGCCAAAGCCAAGGAAAGAATATAAGTGAAGTACCAGATGAGAAGTTAAGAAATGTGGGAAATGCAAAAAGAGAGCTGCAAGTATAGAAAACTTATTGAAGAACCTCATGGTGATCAGGCTCGAAAACAGGAATGATTAGACAAATTCAAACCAAGACATGAAAAGTTATTATTGGCGGCCCAAGATAATGGGCTATTGTACACGTTGGTTTACAAAGTCTATTGAAGACATGGGAGAAACAGACAAATGTAGGTTTTGTAATACATAATTGGAAACAGTCGCACACACCATTGCTGGTTGTGACATATCAATGGCAGGAGGACTGTATACTGAAAGGCAAAATACTGCGGCAAGACTGTTGCACTGGGGATTGTGAAAACGTTATGGCGTTGAAGTGGCTAATAACCCTAGAAATATTATCCAGAATGCAGCATAGAAAATAATGAAGTGTACATCGTATTGCATCACCCATTATCAACAGTTAAAAAAAAAACAGATGCTAGAAAACTAGACGTAGTGGTCCTTGAAGAGAAAACAAAAGCAGCATTGATCACTGAAATCGCTTCACCCAGTGACTACAGTGTCTTGCATACAGAGAGACCCAAAGTTGTAAAATATCAGAATATGCAGGCATAAACAAGAGCAATGTGGATGAAAGATACACAGCCAATTCCAATAGTTGTAGGAGCAATGGGTACTATAGACAGAGTCTACAATCGTAGTTAGATATGTTAGCAATACATGTAATCCGGTACAAACTGCAGAAGGAGTTCATTGAAGGTCGAAATAAAAAAATAAGGACAGACATTTAAATTTCAGACTGCATACCCTTTAGAAAATTCATGCTAATGCAATCCTGTTATTCTACCAACTTTCTACGTTTGTAAGAGCAATTGAATTTGTTTAACCGCTTTGTCTTGACCACCTCCTCTGGAACAGTACTGTGGATGTTTGTGTTTGCAGCAATATCTGTAAAATGTATTTTCTCAAATCATGAACTCTCATGTACATTCTTTGAAAATGTTGTGATCTAGTTTAGCAATTATTTTGAAATATTTAAGTTTCAGTTCTATCATCCTGGTGCATTCTGATTTTTTTTTCACACATTTAATATCCCCACTCTCTCCGGGTACAGTTTCTGTTACAAAACTAACACCACTTTTGCTACCTTTGTTTTCATGGCATATGAATAATCAATACATGCATATAAATGTGATTTTCAAAACAGACTTCACACCCTTTAGAAAATTGATGCTAATGCAAAACCTGTTATTCTATCACATTTCTAGTTTGTAAGAGCATTATTTAGAAAGTGCCCCTATTTTTTCTCTGTTGTCCCCCCATTATTTGCCCAGACTTTTTGTTCTAAGAGCACCACATACCCTCAGCAAGAGCCCCCCCCCAAAAAAAAAGACTTCAGTATAATGAGGCGATTGATACACTGTAAGGTTGATCTATAGCCCGCTGCTCTTAGTTGTAGTGGCAAATGCAAACATGAAATTTCAGTTAAAGGCTAATAATAATAATAATAAAAAAGGGAATGTTCCATTTTATGGCACACTAAATGGATGGCCAGATTCATGTCACATCCCCCGTCTCTCATACACACATACACATGCACACATTCTGCTTTCAGACACTCACTACTCACATTTTCTCATGCATCTGCAACTTTTTCTGTCATACACTCACAGGCACAGTCTGTTCAGCATTCACACACACACATACAGACACACACACACACACACACACACACACACACACACACACACACACACACACACACACACACACACACACACACACACACACAAAGAGTTCATTCTCTCATGCATCGCTAACTCTCTTTCTCACACAGGCGTACACAGTCTCTTCTGCATTCATACACACAGACATGCTGCCTTCACGCATGCATTCACGAACCCACATGCAATCAGAAAGAGAAGCACACTTATACATATACATACATACATACATGCATACACACACCAAAACATGCTCGGCAAATCACTAGAATATACAGATTACTGCAGGAATGTCCTGTTTTATGGCTCATTTTTTTTTTTATACAGATGTTGTTTTCTGGCAAATTGGGGGGAAAAGGTTCTAGTTACAACAGTATTGGCAGTGCTACAATCTGGCACCACACCCCCTGAACCAAGAGCCCTTAAAAAAAACGAACTTTACTAGATGTTCTTTTCTGGCTAACTGGGGGGCAAAAGTTGCTAGTTACGATAGTATTGACAGAGGTATGATCCAGCACCACACCCCCTCACCAAGAGCCCTTAAAAAAGAAAGGAAAAAAAAAACTGACTTTACTGTAATAAGCCGATCAATACATTGTAAGCGATCGGCTTATTACATTTAGATGTACATGCCGCAGCTTTAAGTTCCAATGGCAGATGGATGTAAACGTGAATTTTTAGTTTAAGGGGGAAAAAATATAACAATTATGGATGTTCGTGTTTCTGGCACACTAAACAGATGATTAGATAGATGTCACACCTCCCTCTCTCATATACACAGAGACACACACTATTCATTTTTTGTAGCAGGGTGACTGGAGACAGCATGGATTTGACTAAAAATGTATAGTATACCAAAACCAGGAAAATGGATACTGATCGCCTTGCATCATAATGCTAAGGAAGAAGAGGAGAACAAATACAGAACAAGACACAGCAATAATTGTTCGGCCAAACTGCGGGCAGAAATTTGTATGCAGTTTACTTACTGATACAGAAACACTTTTAGCACGTAATGTATTTTTCTGAGGGACTTTGCCTGCAGATTCGCTGAAGGAAAAAAATACGGCACGTATAATCACAGCATCAACAATTTAATAACAGATAAAGCTTTCGGAAAAAATCCATCAGTATAATGAATTTTACATAAGAGCTCATTTAAATAATTAAATAAAATAAGCACATGACATCACACAGCCAATAAAAACATTCTAAAGGTAATTATCTTAAACACATTTGTCTCTGCTTCAATATAGGTTTTAAAGAGACCATTTTATTTATGCCAGGGGCATGTTCATCATCCAAGCGCAAAATCCAGTCTACGTATCTCTGGTTTGCACAAATGCTTTGGCTCAGCATATTACTGAAAATGGCGATACTCATTAATTTTCATTTAGGGTTTTGGATATCATTTTTAGAGATTTACGAGGTGGAGATGTGTATAATAAGTTAGAAGTCAGGGAGTATGACTGGATTTTGCACTTGGAGGCCCTCCCACTTACAGCTGCAGATGGGCCAGGAGACTTTAACATCACAGCATGCGCGATACAAGAGTCTTCTCCTTTATGTGTGCATCTTGACGCCAATGTGGATTTAAATACGTTCTGTAGTTCCGCGTGGAATTTAAGCCAGCAGTTCTTTTAAGAGATGAGTTAAGTCCGTGGCTGTTTGGTTTAGAAAGAAGGTAAGTGTGTGTGCATGTGTGTGTGTGTGTGTGTGTGTGTGTGTGTGTGTGTGTGTGTGTGTGTGTGTGTGTGTGTGTGTAACTTAAATCGTTTGTGTATGAGAGAGAAAGCGTGTCTGTGTAATTTAAATCATTAGTTTCTGTATGAGAGAAAGTGTGTGTGTGTAATTTAAATCGTTCGTGTATGAGAGTGTGTAATTTAAATAATTTGTTTGTGTATGACAGAGAGAGTTTGTGTGTGTGTGTGTGTGTGCATGAAAAATGGTTTCCTGCTGAATTTGCCATGACCAGCATCTTGAATGCCTGTAACTGCAAAAAATGAAATTTTTAAACTGGTGTTTTTTTACATGTAGCTGTGCTCCCTGCCTTTTTTCTGATTATATATAAACTTATATTGACCACGACCACGAAAACAGTTGAAAGGAAACAAAAATGCAGTCACCTATTGTAGCAAGCCTTAGCTTTACATCAGTTTATATTGACATGAATAAAAAACTTTTAGTGCCAGCACCAATAAAAAGCGAACGTGAATAAAATAAAACTTGATGTGCGCAAAACCTTAACGCCAAGTTTATTGACAATGAAACAAGCGTTTTCACTGGAGCCACAGCCACAGCTTCATCAGAGGTACAAAAAAAACCCGCCAAGTCAGGTTTATATTCCCACGTCATTGCGTGCTCCAATTAAAGCCATTAAAGGGCCATATTCATTTAAACAAAAACATAGAATATGAAACATAAAAAAACATTAAAATCAGTCCCCCAGACCTACTTCAAACTAGTCACAACATTAATTCCAAATTATTTAAAATAGTTTTAACACTATGCAATAATTGTTTCATGTAAAAAATGTATAATAAAATCCATCACATTGCATCAATATATAAAATAAAAACCCATAACATTACTTATTAGTTAGGTGTACATATCATTATCGGGTACTTAAGACCAAACCTAATATACTTCTATTAACATTAGTACCACTCTGCACACCTTGTTTGTTAACTCCTTAAAAGTGGAAGTGTTTAGGTAGACATGCTTACACATATTACTTTTTATTCGAAATTTTATTCAATGTGCCATGTCTTTACTAAGTTTTTACTCATATAAATACTCAGTAACATATAAGGAATGGTGTGTACCTAATTATTAAGGTGAACAGCTTTTAGAACATAGTTGTTTTTTGTTACTAACACTGAACTCCATGAAAAGTATCGACAAACTTATTTAAATGTCAGACCATTTGTAATGCCCATACCAAATTTCGAATTACAGAGTTTTTATGAAATTTTTACTTAATTTTAACATTTGAAATATTTACCATGTAATGGAAAAACCCTTGATTTGTAGTTATCTTTTGTAACTTTTTAGTCTCAGTATACAAGCAATGTTACAATGCTCGTTCAGGCCAGGATGTGAAAAGGCATCTAACCTCAGTTGCCATTCTAATTCCTTATTCTCTAAGATAAGTGATGTTGGGCCCCCTCTTCCAGTGTTTAATATTTGGTCAATTGCAATAAATTCAAAACTATGCCCCACATTTTTTGTAATATGCTTCGCTAAGGCATTTTCAATATTTTGCTTCCTCATGGCGTAAACGTGTTCATAAACTCTGTCCCTCAGCCTTCTATCAGATTTCCCTATATAGAAGGCTGGACAACAGTTACACATTGCCAAGTAAATTATGGATCTTGATTCGCAGTTTAGTTTTTGATTAATTCTAAATTGCCTTCCACGAATACTAAATACACTTGTTGTTTTCACAAGGTGGCAATAATTACAATGTCCACACTGAAATGATCCTTTCATTTTAGTAATTGAAGAGGATACACAATGCCTCTCTAGTAAAACTTTCAGATTGTTCCCTCTTCTATAGGTTACCCTTGGTTTATTTCCTAATCTTCCAAGGAGTTGGTAATTATTAGCAATGAAATACCAATTTTTATACAGAATAAACTATTGTCTTCGAGTAAGTACTGAAAGTAGTAATAAAACTACATTCATAATTATTAAGTGTAGGGTTATGATGGTTGATTATATTGGTGTCATTACTGTGTATTGTCATATTCGTCCCTCCACTTAGATCCAACATTGAATTAACTATTATGGCCGACACTTGTTTCTCCGGTAAAAGCGGAGGATAAAGTCCCAAGGCCCTTTTATCATTAACTTCCTGGAATAACTCCTCAAACAGGTGTACTGGATAATCCCTGTTGGTGAACATGAATTTTAAAGAATCACATTCTTTTTGAAAAAGAAACTCAGTACTACAAATCCTGGACGCTCGGATCAACTGACCCTTAATTATAGCTTTCTTTTGCTTGTATGGATGACAACTCTTAAAATGGAGTAGGGAATTGCAATAGGTAGGTTTTCTATAAATACTTGAAAAGTATTCACCCTTTGCTAAATCCTTACTCAATTTGATATCCAAAAAGTCGATTTCACTCTCAGAAAATTTTGAGGTAAACCTTAAAAAAGGTGTGGTGTCGTTAATAATAGACACCAAATTTTCTGCATCATCCTTGTCGCCCTCAAATAAAATAAATATATCATCCAAGTACCTAGTGTAGAATTTTACTTTTGCTTTCCTTACAGGGTGGTTGAATATGTTATTCTTCTCCCAGTGTGCCATAAACAAATTCGCCACACTGGCCCCACAAGGGGACCCCATTGCCACCCCTTGTTTCTGCAAAAAGTATTTACCATTAAAGGCAAAGTAATTGGATGATAAAATTATGTCCAGTAACTGAGTGACTACATTAATCTCTTTTTTTTGTAGCTTTGAATTCTGTTAACATGAGGGAAATCCATTCAACTGCCTCTAAGTGGGGAATAGATGTATATAAATCTACTACATCTATAGTTAGAAAATTAACGGCATTATTGTATTCCACATCTCTTATCTTTTCCAGAAAGGTCCAAGAGTCCTTACAGATGTAAGGTACTTCTTTCAAATATTTAGAAAGAATGGCCTCTACTAACTGTGCACAAGGGTATGTTAAAGAAAGTCGGCTATCTATCAGTGCTCGAAAAGGTGGATTACTTACGTCCTTATGGATCTTAGGGATCCCAAATATTACTGGGGTTTTAGGCATTTTAATGTCTATGTAATTATAGGTGTCTATGTCTATATCCCCGTTCAAGAAGAGATCCCTGAAGTAACTCCTGTTCCTCACGTGTGAGGTATTTACTTCGTTTAAGGACGAAGCCGAGTATGCTGGCCCTTCAAGTATAGTTTCCATGATGTTGTCATATTTACACTTGTCAAAAATTGCTAGGCCGCCACCCTTGTCTGGCTTGATGACCCTTACCTGCGCCTTACTTAGCATTTCCAATTCTAACAATTGTTCCTCAGAAGCATTCCTAATGATGTTTTGCTTTCTAAAAGTATTCGAGGTTAAATGTCTTAAGTCCAATTCACATACTTTCTCAAAAAGCAATAAACCAGTATGCAAAGGTGGGTTATATGTGCTTGCAAGCTTTAGTCCTACCTCAGTAGCTATCCCTTGGTTATTAAAAAGGAGTTTTAAATTTAACTTCCTTACAAAACATTTGAGGTCAATAATGGTCTTAACCAGATCACAACTAGAAGTAGGGACAAAAGTGTTGCCATAAGCAAGTAGTTCCACTAGGCAAGGATTGACCTGAAAGGAAGAAAAGTTATAAATTTTAAAGTCACCTTTCTGGTTAAGCAGTATAGTTGAGTCATCTACGCCACTTATGTCAGTTTCAGTCATTAAAGTCAGTTTTTGTTGTTCCAGTTCTTCTTCTGATACTGTCGGGCTGTCCTTTGCCCTAAAAAATGGTCATTATTGTCCTCCTCATTTTGTCTGCCCCCATTGTTGGAATTATTACTCCTGGTGTTATAAACCTTCCTTCCATTTTTGCGTTCAGTTGCCCTACTTGCAGAGTTATTAGAGATAGGACCTTCTATGCCCTGCCCACTTCTTTCAGATACAGGAAGATGATCTTCGTCGTCTTCCCTCTCATTTAAATGGTCAGTATCTTGACGGGGAGAAATCTCTTTCAACTTAGGGTAAGCTGAGTTATTAGTGTAGCTCAGCCTATCTCTAGAAAGTTTTTTTATTTTTAGTGACCTTGAATTTTTCTATGACTCCATCAATACTCGAAAAAATTCTGGAGTAATCGAATTTATATCTTTCAAATTCAAGGTTTGTTTTGAGCTTCTCATCAAGCATGTTCACTTCTTCCAACAACCTAGCTATCTCTATGTTGTAGAATTTAATGATAAGCTCTAACAATTGGAGCCCTTGATTGTCGAATAGCTGCCCCAGTTCTTTAAGAAAATCGTTGTTGGTAAACAGACCAGTTGGGCAGAAATTAGATTGCAAGCCCTTAGGTATCATTTTTTCTTTGATGCATTGGTGAAAATAAGCTACTTCAAGCTGTAGCTTTTTCAATTTTAATAATTTAATGTCAAAGTCTTTTAATAAAGTATTTATAGGAGTTCCACTTACTGATTTCGAGCAAAGACTGGTCACTGAATTATCCACCTGGTTACCAAATACCAAGTTGTCGGTGTTGTGAATCCACAGACCAAAATTCGGGACCCCCGTAGCCCCTGGAGGCATAGGTAACATGACCGAGTTAGATTTCTCAGTCAAATGAGTTTGCGATCCGTTCCCAGACCACGAAACAGTTTGTGCCGGCAAGGCACTCTCTTCATTATGCCATCGCTGCCCTGCTGGAATAGTGAAACCAGTACTTTGAGAGTTGAAGTTGGTCATAGTGAGCGAATCACCGGAAATGCCGGTTTTCGTTAAAGGATCCAAGCTACTCGTCAAATTGCCGTTCGCTTTCGGTGCGGCTTCGATCCGTTGGTCGAGAGCATCAAGCTTATCAGTAATTTGATCCATCCTAGTTGTTAAAGCCCTGATAAGGGCTGTTAGGTCAGTTTGTTCTTCATTAATATTAGTGCTCCCAATATTAAATAGCGCTGGGCTTGCAGGGCTAGGTGAACTGCCTTGCGACATACCAATATTGACCACGACCACGAAAACAGTTGAAAGGAAACAAAAATGCAGTCACCTATTGTAGCAAGCCTTAGCTTTACATCAGTTTACATTGACACGAATAAAAAACTTTTAGTGCCAGCACCAATAAAAAGCGAACGTGAATAAAATAAAACTTGATGTGCGCAAAACCTTAACGCCAAGTTTGACAATGAAACAAACGTTTTCACTGGAGCCACAGCCACAGCTTCATCAGAGGTACAAAAAAACCCCGCCAAGTCAGGTTTATATTCCCACGTCATTGCGTGCTCCAATTAAAGCCATTAAAGGGCCATATTCATTTAAACAAAAACATAGAATTTGAAACATAAAAAAACATTAAAATCAGTCCCCCAGACCTACTTCAAACTAGTCACAACATTAATTCCAAATTATTGAAATAGTTTTAACACTATGCAATAATTGTTTCATGTAAAAAATGTATAATAAAATCCATCACATTGCATCAATATATAAAATAAAAACCCATAACATTACTTATTAGTTAGGTGTACATATCATTATCGGGTACTTAAGACCAAACCTAATATACTTCTATTAACATTAGTACCACTCTGCACACCTTGTTTGTTAACTCCTTAAAAGTGGAAGTGTTTAGGTAGACATGCTTACACATATTACTTTTTATTCGAAATTTTATTCAATGTGCCATGTCTTTACTAAGTTTTTACTCATATAAATACTATAAAAATGTTTTTTTATGTTTCATATTCTATGTTTTTGTTTAAATGAATATGGCCCTTTAATGGCTTTAATTGGAGCACGCAATGACGTGGGAATATAAACCTGACTTGGCGGGTTTTTTTTGTACCTCTGATGAAGCTGTGGCTGTGGCTCCAGTGAAAACGCTTGTTTCATTGTCAATAAACTTGGCGTTAAGGTTTTGCGCACATCAAGTTTTATTTTATTCACGTTCGCTTTTCATTGGTGCTGGCACTAAAAGTTTTTTATTCGTGTCAATATAAACTGATGTAAAGCTAAGGCTTTCTACAATAGGTGACTGCATTTTTGTTTCCTTTCAACTATATATAAACTTACTCAGATTGCTGTACCTCGGGTAAAGGGGTAAAATACCTGTTTAAGAACATTAACGAGCTGTTGAGTTTCATTCACGATTCCATTTGTCATGGTTTTAAACAGTTCCCATGGTAAACAAGTAGTCTCACTCCACTAAGAAATGGCAGTGTCCACCACATGGGTTTAATTGTGTTTTGGTGCAGTAGAACTGATACATGATGCTAAGGATCTTTGTGCAGAGTAAGTGGTCAGGGTTTATTATAACCTAGATCTGAAGAGATAGCAGCCTTCTGTTACAACTGTTCCACATTTGGCCCTCAGGATGTGTGTGTATTAAATTTATTTGTTGTTCCTTTTCTTTGTTTACCTCTAATGCAGCTTAATATGAAAGGAACATTATTAAAAACTGCAATCTGAGCACAACCTAGTACTGTGTGATGTTCATCATATGGATCACTTGTGCAGTAGTCATAAACCTACAGAGCTTTACACCCTTCCACCTTCAGATGCCAACCCATTTTAAGCTGTTTTTTGCCGCAGTGCAGTTTGTGTCTTGCATGTAAAGCATCATCAGTCCAGCAGTTTGACTTGTTTTCTTAGGGCTGGCAAGTTAAGTGCACCATTATGAAAATTGTTTTTTTTTTTTCCTTTCCTTATTGTGGTACTTGTCCTATTTTAGTTGTGAGTTAGGGTCAGATGCTTGCATGTATTTAGGGTATGGTCACCCTGCAAAAGATTAACCAATATTTTTTGTAGAAGGCACATATCCCACAAAGACTTCTACTCTGATTGTATTTTTGTTGGGTCCCATTCGCAACATTGCCTCTTGGGAGATCTATGATAATTTTAGCAAATGCCCATATGATAATGAGCATACCTCTCAAATGTCCAGATTTTTGCCTCTTATTTTTGACCTATTCCTCATACAATTTGTGGTTTTCTGGCAAATCACTGAGGATTGAAATAACTAAATGTCATACATTTGAGTTTGTCTTAATGCCCTTCAGAAAATGCCTGCTAAGAAAATTACGTTATTTTAGCAACTTTCTAAGTCTATAAGAGCAATATTTATAATCTGTCCCTCTTTTGCCACCCTCCCTACTGTTTCGGGCTTTTTCCAGCGTTCTTGTACTAAGAAATTGAGAAGTATGGAGGCATGTATGTAATGCACTGCTTGCCGATTATTTGGTGCATTTTAAGGGGGGAGATAAGGGTTTTGCATTCCTGAGTGTGTCCTCTTTTGTATAAGATGCCTAGTAACTATGAACTTGTCAGTTTCTCAGTTATTTCCTACTGCAATATTACCAGCTGACCAGTGAATTGGTAGATGAAACACTGAAATGTAAAACTGTTTGCCAGTAACGGACTGTTCATTAAAAAAAAAATCTCTTTTATGTAGAATTATTCGGATGAACTTTACTTCTGCAGAGATTGTGCTTACTGACTTGTGGATTGTAATGACAGAACTTTGAGTGACCTTTTATAGGTTCATAGATTAGTACTAAGCTAACTGCCCTTGTGAGCCATTTTAAGCCTAGCCAATTATCCCTTGTGAGACTCAAACCCTGCACTTTGTGTTTGTAAGGCAAACACCTTAACCATTAGGCCACACTCCCATCGCCTCTTTATGGTTAAAATTTTCTGAAATGGGCAGGTTTGTCTTTATTGGGTCATACATTTTGTTTCATTGCTTACTGGAAAAATGTTCAAAACTGCAAATTTAAAAAACACACTAACAAGTGGTGCTTTATTATACAAGGAATGTAATTTACTACAATCAGGAAGGTGAATCAAAGAACACATACATAGATGCATGGCCCTAAAAATGGGTACAAGGAGTCCGTTTTGAAAATAGCCCAAAATAAACTTAAGCCTCCACTGGCCAGATGCATTTTTTATGAATGTGGATTTTCATGCAGTTTCAATGGCAGAGAAGTTTATTGCTCATGCTAAGTCTGTTTTCGTTGTGAGACTATTGTTTAGCAAATGTCTATCTGTGTTTGTGCTATTCAAGCTTAAGGTACTGTACACATGGAGGAGGGAGGTTGCTATTCTACTTTCACTGAGCTGTAAGGTTCACTCGCCTACCCCAAAGTAAATTAAAATGTTTAGATTAACTTAAGCAACTCTTTGAAACAAGGCATGTGAGCTTCTATTTTCTGAGGATGTGACTTCTATACTAAAATATATGTGAAGGGTCAACTGATAAAGCAGGTTTATTAAAGGAAAATTCCACTGTCCTTCACTTTCAGTTTAACTACATTACAAGGTATCTTTTCTTCGTATGCATTTAAATGAAGGAAATGGCTGGAGTGGCTTTCCTGGGGAGTGACCGACCTGTGGGTGTGGCTTATACGGGTGTTTCATGAGCACGGTATAGGTAGGGCTTAAGGGGCACCGAAGTACTACTTCGCCTAGGGCACCAGTTCAGCTAAGGCTGGCCCTGGTGAGTTCCACACTGGTTTGTATGAAATACTCAGAGACTCAGATGTGCAGCTATTCAGGGTGTACAAACATACTAGCCTTGGCAAGAAAAATTGTTTGTAAGGGTTGGTTTGCATTTTTTTTCTCTTTTAGACAATTTTAGCAAAATGTAAAATAAGTGAATGACTGTGTTTTTGTTTGACTGAGTTGTTTGTAAAGTATACAAAGTAATAGTGGGAGGACCCCACAGGAAAGTTGTTGCAAGTGGGAGGACCCCACAGCAAATGAGAATAGTAAATGTATGTGCACATACAGTAAAGGACAAATTAACACAAGGAGGTGTTTTGTGTTGAGGGCAGTAACCTCAGAATTGAAAGGTAAGAGATATGAGAGATGTTTTGTGCTGTTAATGTATGACTGAATAAGAAAAAAAAAAGAAAAAAGTTAAAGATAAACACGTTCAAGAGCCCACAGCATGTTGAGACATAGACTATAAACTGTTAAAACAAGTTCATGAGCCTACAGCATGATGGGACATACAGTATGCATTGATTATACAAATTAAGAGCCCATAGCATGCTGGGATGTACGTGTGATTGTGTGGAAATACCTTCAGAGGGTCCAAAAGAGTGGTCAGGTCTGGACAGATTACCCATCCGCTCTGTTATCCCGATCGCAATGCTGGAGCTGTAACTTTGAGCTCACGCTGGGACAAAAGCAAGGGGGGTGCTGTGGGAAAAGGCTGATCGAAACCTCTCCTCTGCCACTGCATGCCGACAGACTTCCTACCCTTCCCTCCCTGTATGGTATGTGGATTACTACAGTTATTTTCTTCCTCGGAATGGCCAGAATCCAGAATTTGTAAGGTAAGCTTAATATTTTTATTTATAAAATATGAAAAATGGGAGTACAGATAAGTAAGCAAGATCAAATCCCTGAAAAGGGAACACCTGCATATTTTATGTTTTTCAACTATGGAAAAAAACTTAAGTATCTGCATGACTGGTTTCAGCTTACTAAGAATTGTTCTGGTGGGGTATTTCCATTAAACAGAACTTATGATAAGACTAAATTAATAGGTTCATACTAGGCTATCTGCCCTAGGGCATTTATAAGCCTAGCCAGAGTCTGTATGGCTTTCGCCACCCATTTTAAATTAATTTTGCTATGCCCTTTTTTGAGGTTAGTATACTGTGCCACAGAAGTGATACCCGGGGTAAACCTACGATCTCCCATCCACTCATCAAGATTCCTCTTGAAGAGAGTCAATGAGGGACTCTGCCTAACCTGGACTGGGATTTTATTCCAGAGTGAAGGGAGCCTCTGGGTTATGAATCTGTCCCTCCAGCATGTCCTATTTATTTCAGTGCTGAGGTTTAAGTCCCTCGAGCGCGTAGCTCGATGGGATTTGGATTTTCTGAGGTGCAGCATGTCCATTAAGTCCGGGTTGGACATGGCTTTATACGTCAGGCACAGATCGCCTCTGAGCAGGCGGTATGCCACTGAGTAGAGCTGGAGTTTCTTTAACCGGGCAGCATACGGCATCTGTTTGAGCCCCTTGATCCTCTTGGTGAGGTACTTTTGGGGTCTTTCCAGTTGCTGCAGGTGTCTGGTAAAGTACATCCCAAAAGGGGCATTGTACTCAATTATGGGCCTGATGAGGGATGAGTAAAGAGGCATGATGACCTCCCCTGATCTAGATGTGAATCCCTTCATGATTAGGTGGGCTATATAAAATGTTTTTCTAACCACTTTGGCCACGTGGTTGTCAAATGAGAGATTGCTATCAACTTGGGTCTCCAGGTCCCTAATTACTTCTTCTGTACTTAATGGATTACCACCTATGTGGTAATTTGTGGGCACTTTGTTTTTGCCAAAGGGGATGACTATACACTTTTTGGCGTTTAGCTTGAGGCCATGGCTCTGGCACCAGTTGTCTGTTTCTATGAGGCCCTTTTGGAGGATGTTTGTGTCGGCTGGAGAGTCTATTATGGCGCCCAGTTTGCAGTCATCTGCGAACTTGGTCAGCCACAGTCCTTCCATGTTGGCCTGTACCTCCAAGAAATATATACCGAACAAGAGAGGTCCCAGGACTGAGCCTTGTGGGACGCCACTTGTAACTGGTTTGGAGTCTGACATGGCTCCAGCTATTCTAACCATGTGGGTTCTGTCCTTGAGCCAGTTTGCAACCCATCTAGTGACATAGGGGTTTATATTTAAGCTGGTGAGCTTATCTATAATGCCCGAGTGGGGTATTGTATCGAAGGCTTTTGCGAGGTCCAGGTAGGCTGTATGGACCACCTTCCCCTTGTCAATGGCCTTGGTGACTGTTTCAAAGAAATCGACCAGGTTTAAGAGGCAGGATCTGCCCTTAACAAAGCCGAACTGGGTAGGATCCAGTGTCTGTAGGTCCCCAATATCTTTATTTATAAGGTCCATGATGATCCTTTCCATAGCTTTGCAGACCAAGCTAGTGAGACTTACGGGGCGATAGTTTCCAGGATCCGTTGAGGCACCACCTTTGTGGAGAGGGACCACTGTTGCTGTACGCCACTCTTTTGGTACATATCCTGTAGTAAGGCTGAGATTGAACAGTAGTTTTAGGGTTGGGTTTAGCTCTTCTTGGAGTTCATGTAGGACGCAGCCCGGGACACCGTCTGGTCCCATTGATGCTGTGTTTCTTGCTTTGGAGAGGGCAGCTCTTACCTGAGCATCTGAGATGTCAGGGGGGCAGCACTCTGCTGGAATAGATATTAGCCCTTTTGGTGGGGAAGGGGGGGGGACGTTTGCGCTGAACCTGTCAGCTAGGATGTTGGCAATGTCTGTGGGTTCGGTGTATTTTTTGTCATTCTGGACTAATTCTGAGCATATCTGGGAATTCCCACCCAGGTTCCTAACATAACTAAAGAAAGCCTTGTGATTATCCTTAGTGTCCTGTGCAATTTTTCTCTCGAAGCTGGCCTTAGACGATTTTATGAGTGCCCGTAGTTTTTTGCTAATACTGATCAGAGATGCCTTCCCTTTTTGGGATTTTGCTCTGTCATGTAGTAGCTTCCTCCTTCTATTGTATAGTTTGTTTATGGCTGGGGTCCACCAGACAGGACGTCTGCCTTTGGAGGATTGGGTCTTGGTTTTATTTGGGATTGCATGATCCATGCATTCCTGAAGGTGTTCATAGAATGCGTTTATAAAGGATTTTATGGTCTGGGCCGTATTATCCACAGGCCCGGGGGCTTTGAAGTATTCCACCTCGGTTTTGAGGAGTGTGAAATTTGCTTTAGAGAAGTTTTTCACTGTGGTTTTCTGGGCATGGGGTGGGGTCGGGATGTGAATATCCAGTGAGATTAGTTTATGGTCTGATCTTACCAGTGAGGGATACACTTCTGGTCTGGAGCACAGAGTCCCCATGTTGGTGATGATCAGGTCCAGTATGTTTTCCCCTCTTGTGGGAGTGGTAACAAGTTGTTCCATAGCATTTGAGTTTATAAATTCTAGGTACCTTTGGGCTAGAGTGTTGGAGCTAGAGTAATGCTCCCAGTCTATGGTTGGGTAGTTGAAGTCACCCAATATAATGGTGTTTGGAGAGACCTTCATATTTTCCAGTGTTCTCAGGAAGGCCGAGTGGGGTTCCTGGGTTTGGGAGGGTTGTCTGTAGCAGGCTATAAACTAGAAGGCAGTTTTACCCACTGTTAGTTGCACATGGATAGTCTCTGATGCTTCGTGCTGTGCCACCAACCTGGAGGTGTGGGTATATTTGACGAATATTGATACTCCCCCTCCTTTTGTGGTTCGGTCCAAGTTTTGGGGCCGAAAAGCATGGTATGAGGTATAACCTGGTAGTGCTGGGGTGCTCTCGAGAGCCTTGAACCAGGTTTCTGTTACTGCACAGATATCGATGTTCTCCATGCTAAGGAGAGTTTCGAAAAGTGCATCTTGAGGTTTAGACTTCTGGCGTTGAGTAGCATTACTCTTAGTTTCTTATCCCTTGAGATACCTATAGAGGTGGGTTTGTCTTTTGAGCCTTGCCAAAAAAAGGCACTATGGGGGTAGCAAGAGCCTTTGCCAATATCCGAAAGCCCAGGGGTGACAGGTGCAAGCCATCCCTAGCGAAGCATCGTGGCTTGTCGAGCATGTCATCCCAGGCTGACAGGTATTGGATCCCCTTTGAATGACACCAATACTTAAGCCAATTGTTGAAATTGATAATCTTGTCTTCATACTGTGGCATCATTCTTGGTGAGGGTAAGATGCTACTCAAGGTCAGGGTCATACCGGCCTGGGCTACATGCTCAGAGAGCTCCTCTATGTCTCTTTTCATGTAGTCCAGAGAGGTACGTCTCAGGTCATTCACACCAGCATGGACAATGACTGAGTCATATTTGTACTTGCCTTGGAGTGACCTGAGTGCTTGTGTTATGTGGCGGATCCTAGCGCCAGACAGGCAGCTCACCGTGACCTTCTCCTTGTTCAGCCTGGTGAGCGGGACATCAGTGTGCCTGAAGATAGAGTCACCTATTACAAGTGTATCAGGTGTGTTGTTTAGCCTTAAGGGCTGTGACTGTTCGGCACACTGGCTTTGTGAGCTATGTGTTGCAAGTGTTTTGTTTTGGGGTAGCGGTTGCTTGGGTGTCTGCTTTGGAGGTCTCTGCTGCTTAGGCAGATTTTTATTTAGAGCCTCCAAGTATGTTTTTGTGTGTTTATGTGTTTGGTTTGCTGTCGTGGTAGGTCTATGTGAGACTGGAATTGTAGTGAGTGTGGTTTCCTTCTCCTCCTGACTGGTTACGCCAGTACTGAGTTGAGAGAGCTTAGCCTCCAGTTTGGCTATATGGTTGCATCTCTCACATGTGCTGGAATTTATTGGGAGGAGGAGAGGGTTGTCTGTGTACATGAGGCAGTTGTAACATTGCCTCAAGATTCTCAGGTTCACCAGCTGGACCAGAGAGGAGATTGACAACTGACCTTTGGACATGTTAGAATAGTATTGGGAATTCCTTTATAATTGAAAAAAAGGGCCAATGGGTAACAAGTTACTCAAGGGGAGTTTGTGAGGGTGCAGTGCTTTTAATCTTTTTTAATGATATTAAAAGGTATTTTGGAAGAAAAGAAAAGTAAGTGGGGAACAAATAACAGCATTTTATTCTTGGTACAGTGAAGCACTTAAAAGGAAAAGAAAGACAGGATTAAGACGGTTGCAGGATGCTAATAAAAAATTGTTGCAACAGGTAAAAGAGGTTAAATATGCAGTACAGACCAGTAAAAAGGGATCTCTTTATCCTGTCTTAGGAGGTTTGGAACAAACTGGGGATGGCCAAAAAGCAAAATAACGTCTGAAGGGATGATGATCCTCCAGCAGCTACTGCACCCCTACCTCCATATGCACAGGTGCGGGTACCTCCTGTACAAGAATCTGTTTCTCAGATCCCTACCTTTCGGTCAACTGTCCACTGGACACCCAGTCCGCGTGATACTATTACATGTCAGACTAGTTCCGCTGTTCAATCCTCATCTTGAAAACAGGCTTCTGCAGTCGGGGGGGGGGGGGGTTCTTCTTCCTATCCTTCTCAGATAGCTTCTACTTCGCCAACAGGGCATTAGTATTTGATATCCTGTATCTCATCATACACGCTCATATGGCAGGGTACAACAGGAGATTGCAACCTCTGGAGGGGATCTTTTGGCACCTTTCAGGAAAATTCTGGGGGCTAATAATAGAGAACTTGTTCATCGTCCTTGGACCCCTGCTGATTTGCATAGTATATCTAAAGGTTTTCCAAATATTAGGGAAGAGCCATTAAAATTTATGGAATAATTAAAAACTATAATAGAATGTTAAACACTATAATAGAATATTACAATCCTACCTTGAGAGATTTAAATCAGCTCCTTAAGGTAGTTACTTCAGATAAAATAAGGAAACGGTTACTGAAGAAGGCTGAGATAATGAATTTTACTCTCACAGGGAATGCATTAACAGATAGACAGCATTGTTAAACAAAATTACAAATGTTTGTCAAGTTAAGACCGACTGGTTTAAAATACAGGTATGTTAACAAAATAAAGGGGAAGCCCCTGCAGACTATTTGAGTCGCCTTAAAACAATATTTGCTAAACATTCAGGAATACCGGACCCAGAAGAACAAGCTAAGCCAGCTATTGCAGCAGCCTTTGTGCAGGGTCTGCAAGTCCCTGTACAAAATTAAATAAAGCAAGTTTTCATAGACTGGCAGGGAAAGGACTTAGGGTCTTTATTAAGTGCTCCAAATCACTGTACAGAGTATCAGGAAAAACAGAGAAAGGATACTGAGGATAAGCTGTTAACTTTACAAATCAGGCAGCTGGAAAACTCAAGGGGTCGAGGCAGAAGCAGGGGAAGGGATAGAAGAATTGCTAGAGGATTTAGTAAAAGTGCTGGCAGAGAGGAACAAGGTCCAGCTCTGGCTTCATCTAACATCCTGTTTCAATTGTGGAGAAGCAAGACACTGGAAAAGATAATGCCCACACAGGCAAATGCAGAGAGTCCAAGACACTTGGACTGAATGGCAACCAAATTATAATAATGCAGTTTTTCCTCCACCACCATCTCACATTGGAAGGGGTCAGGAAGCCCCATACTGACTAGGTCAGGAAAATAAAACAGAAATAAATCTTAATCCTCTACTGCCAATAGATCAAAATGGACCTTACGTTAAAATGCAAATAAATTCAAAGAAAATCCCATTTCTGGTGGACAATGGAGCCACTAGGTCAGTATTAAAAATTACTTCAGATAGTCAAATACCAGTATCAAAGCATAAAGTAAAGACAGTCGGAGTGACAAATGCTACTATTATGTATCCTGTTTCGAAACCTATCCCTATTTCTTTAGGTCCGATCAAAGAAAGGAATTATTTTCCTTTCGAGTACCACTGCACCAGTAAGTCTGCTAAGAAGAGATTTGTTATGCAAGCTAGGTTGTACTATTTACTGTAACCCAGAAGGGGTGTATCTGGATGTTCCGACAGCCTGTTGAAAGCATACAGGCAGATGAAAAGTTACTACAGCAGGTACCTGCCAACTTATGGGCTAAATATGCAAATGAAGTATACTGAAATCAGCAGAACCAGTAAAAATAAAATTAAACCCATCAAAATCTCTCCCTAGAGTGAATCAAACCTGTAATTCAGTCTCTAATACAGCAAGGAATAATAATAATACCCACTAAAAGCCCTTGTTAATACTCCTATTTTACCAGTAAAAAAGACAGGAAAGGATACTTGTAAATGTGTACAAGATTTAAGGGCTGTAAATAATGCAGTATTGCCTACTTTTCCTGTTGTTTCAAATCCAGCAACAATATTGAGTTGTATACCACCTACAGCTGGTTACTTTTCCATAACAGATTTATGTTCAGCATTCTTTTCTATACCTATTCACCCTGAGAGTCAGTTCCTGTTTACTTTTACCTATCAGGGACAGCAATATACCTGGACATGGTTACCACAAGAATACACTAAATCTCCTTCATTATTTTCTCAAATTCTAAAAAAGCTTTGGAGAATGTGACATTTAATGGGTCTGTGTTAGTACAATATATAGATGATTTACTAACAGCATCAAATTCCTTTCAGCAATGTCAGCAGGACACCCTGCATCTTCTGACTATCCTTGCAGAAAAGGGACACAAGATGACTAAGAAAAAACTACAATTGTGGTCACCTCAGGTATGTTATCTTGGCCATTTAATATCTCAGGGTAACAGGCAGGTCTTACCATCTCATATTGATGCAATATCTAAGGCCCTACGTCCGACAGCTTAGATCTTTCCTAGATATGACAGGATACTGCAGACAGTGGATCCCTAACTACACATTGCCAAACCTTTGACAAATCTCTTAAAGCAGGATGCACCATAGCCTCTCATTTGGAATAGTAAAAAAGAAAATTAATTTCAGAATTTGAAACAAGCTTTAGTTACTGTCCCAGCTTTAGGGTTACCTTTATTTTGTCATAAAAAAATGGATTTGTTCAAGGAGTGCTTGCACAGAAACATAGGGACACCTATCTTCCATTAGCTTATTACAGCATGGCACTTAATTGAGCTGCAAAAGGTTTTCCACCCTGTTTAAGGGCCGTTGCCGCTGCTGCCATTCTAGTTACTCTTGCACAATTGCTGGTGCTCGGGCATGATCTCACAGTAGCTGTCCCTCATTCTGTATCATCTCTTTTGCTTAAAATGAAAATTCAACCACTCTTGACTGCACGTCTAACTAAATATGAACTTACGCTTCTATCTAATCAGTCTATTTCTCTGATCCGCTGTCCTGTTCTAAATCCTGTATCTATGTTCCCTACAGCTGAGGATGATGAAGAGCATGATTGTATGTGTGTAACTATTTGCTTTCTCCTAGGAAGGACTTAAAGGATACTCCTAAACACAATGCTGACGTGAACCTGTTTGTGGATGGCTCCTGTGAAATAAATCAAAGGGGGCAACTAATTGCAGAAATATCCGTTTGCACTGAGGACACCATATTGTTGCAACAAAAATTAAAGGGTGTTCACTCTGTTCAAATAGCTAAATTAGTGGCTCTGCAAAAAGCCTGCGAGTTAGCCAAAAACAAAGTGGCCAATACTTTTACAGACAGCCGTTATGCTTTTGGGGTGGTACATGATTTTGGGCAACTTTGGAAACAAAGAGGGTTTTGACTTCTTCAGGAAATCAAATTAAAAATTCAGGGTACATAAAATCATTGTTAGATGCACTTTTTGTTATATAAGAGGTGGTCTGCAATCAAATGTGCACATCAAAAAGGTACAGATGTTGCAACAAAATGTAATAATTTGGCAGACCAAGCTGCTAAACAACAGCAAACTCCAACAGGAATGATGTGTTTGATTTTGAGAAACTGTCAGCCTTTCAAGCTAAAGCATCACAGGGAGAAGTTCAGAGGTGACTCAAGGATGGATGTAATTAAATCCTCTGACGGCATATGGAGACATCTGGATGGCCAATTGGTGGTGCCTGCCTCTTTGCTACCTTACCTGGTAAGGGCATATCATCTACCTGGCCATGGAGGTAAGACAGCATTATTTAATCAAATTACCCAAAGTTGGTATGCCCCTCATGTCTCCTCTTTGATACTTCAGTATGTAAACAACTGTAGTGTATGTCAAGAGCATAATGTCAGTAAAAATGAAAAGATCAAGACTGCATGTTTACCACCATCCTGGGCAACTTTTGATAACATCTGCTTCATCCAGATGCCTAGGACTAATAATCTACAATTTATTTTGGTGGTGGTGTGTATGTTCTCAGCATGGGTAGAAGCTTATCCATGTCGCAAAGCTGATGCAGTCACAGATGTCAAAAAACTTCTGTATGACTACATAAAATTTGTTATACCATGTACTATCAATGGTGACCACAAAACACATTTTAATAATTCCTTAGTAAAACAGTTATGTAAAATTTTTAATACTAAGTTGAGTCTTCACTGTCCCAACTATCCACAGTCATCTGAATTAGTAAAAAAGGTAAATAGGACCCTTAAAAAGAAAATGTCAAAGATTTGTACTAAAACCCACTTAAAGTGGCCCGAAGCCCTCCCCTTACAATTAATGAGTATGAGGGCCTCACTAAATGCCACCAGGAAGTTGAGTCCATATGAAATATTAATGGAGAGACCCATGGCCCTTCCAGCTGCCCCTCACGTGAGGGATGCTGATTTAACCTTGTCTGATGATGCTATGATTTCATACTGTAAGAGCCTCATTCATACTTTGCAGCAATATCAAACAGTAAGAGCAGTGCTACCCAAACCTCCTGATCGGCACCAGTCATCAACCAAGTGATTGGGTTTACCTCAAAACTTTCCAGAGAAAGAACTGCCTCAGCCCGAGGTGGAAGGGTCCTTTCCAAGTGCTGTTAATGGACCCTGACTGCTGTTCGCTGTGCAAGACTACCAATGTGAATCCACTTATCTCATTGTAAGAAGACCTGTCATGTGGGAACCCCAGATGAATCATTGCAGCCAACAGAGGGAGCTCGAGGTGCGACAGATAAATCATCTGCCCAGTGAGGAAGTCAACTTCAGTAGCAGTCCATGATGAATCCAGTGACATTTACCCTTGCTTTGTTTTTGCTGCTGTTTCCTCTTATAAACTGGTCAAGATAAAACAGTTTCTTGCTGTTTCTTTGGCAATATGCTATAGATTTGAATATAACAAACTGTTGGATATGTTCGCATATACCTCATCATTCTAAAGCAGGGATTCCTAGGATTCCCATCTCTGCATCACGTGTCATTTAAAAAAGACCTTAATAACATCAGTCTAACATGGCATAATGTAACTAAGTTTTCAAAGGTTGTGTCTCTTCAATTTGCAACCACACATCATGGACACACGTTATGTGCCAGAAATGGGACTGTACCAGTAGGAATCAGCAAATGTAATAACACCAAGCCTGAAAGCGTGTTAGACTCTTTGCACTTAAAAAGCTATGACTGGGGGCGTGGCGTGCTCATGATAAGGAACTGTTACTACATCTGTGGTGATCAAGTCTACCCCTGGTTGCCTACAAACTGGTCTGGATGTTGCTTTGTGGGCTATATTACCCCTTCTATTCAGCATTTCGAAAATCCACCGGCAGGTAGACTGAGAAATAAGTGAGCAATCCACTGAACATAGCAAGTATTTTCAGTCTTTAATCCTAGGTATGGAGTGCAAAGGACAATGGTTGAAATCACCATGCTTGCTCAAATTCTACAGGAGGTAGCCAACGAAACTTCACATCACATCAGGATGGCAAAATGAGAAATGACTGAAATGTGAACTGTGGTGTTACAGAATTGACTGGCACTTGATATAATGCTTGCTGCAAAAGGGGGGGTCATGTGCCCTCATAGGGAGTCGTTGCTGTTCATATAGTAGTGACTATCATGATGAACAGGAAAAACTGGCAAATTTCATGGAGTAAAGGAACAAGGAGTTGGACAGCACATCAAAACAACGGACACTTTTTGAATGGCTGGGCAGTATTTTTGGTAACCTGGGAACTAGCATAGTCTAGGGTAATGTCATTGTACTTTTTATTATATTTGTGATCATTTTAATATTTTCTATTTTGAAGGCTTTAATTACAAGATGTTTAACTTCAACTGCACATGAAATGCCACTGCACATACCAACCAATAAAGATTCTATCTTAGCAGACAATGATTACTATGATGCTAAAGCTTATTTAATCAAGTTAAAACAAATAAAAATACAATTACATGTATTGTATGACACTAATAGTGTCAAAGGGGGGAAAATGTTATGGGACAAGATTAACTTATTAAAATGTATATTAATTTTAGTTTCATTAATGATTCTATTATATGATTATTAGAAAGCAAATATAATTTGTATGCAGGGCTGTGAAAAAATACAGCTTCATAAGCTGAAGTTACTGCTGTGTTTCAACTACATTCTTTTAATATGTAACAAGGAAAAAGTAAGCGTTGTAAGAGTAGGGGCATGTTAGAAGTATGTTAACTAGTATAAAAGGAACTTGTTAGCCTGACTCCTCCAGGCCAGGAGTGTGTTGTTGCTAGGGAAAGTCTGAAATATCCAAGGTGAGAAAACAAGAACCCCTTGGAGTAGGTGAGTCATGTAAAACAAGATTTTCAAGTGAAGTCCAAGACGAGAATCACGAGGAATGAGAACATTTTTAAAGTCATTGATTCTCTGCAATTAACTGCGGTGGTGGTGCTGCGGTAGCGTTGTCGCCTCACAGTTAGACGTTGCCCGTTAGATTGTCAGTTAGAGCGTCTTCTGTGTGGCGACATGCGTGAATGGGCGTTCCTTCGCTGAAGGTTGTGCGTTAGGCCCGGCAAGCCAGTACATAAAAATCTACTGCCATTCATTAGCGGACCGGAGTTCCGCTGTGGCGACCCCTAACCGGGAAAAGCCGAAAGACACAAACAAAATTGATTCTCTACAATTACTGTAAATGTAAAACTTTGCATGGTTGATTTGATAAAGTGTATAAAAGATGCAGTTTCCTTTGTTCAGCAAGACTGGTTTACCAGCTGCTATGAAGATCGTCTCCCAGTGCTGTAAATAAAATTTCTGTTTGCACATCCTGAAGTGTTGTTCCTGACTGAAGGCAAATAAGGTAAATTCTTAGTGTTATTTATTTTTGGCTTTGACGCAGGTAAGTGTAGTAAGTACTGCAAAATGTCTTTATAATTACAGGGAGAGGCATTTTTCCTTTGCCTGCCCTGTGGTCTGCCCTCTCCCCAATGTTTATTTTCAAACATCCTCTGCACTATACTGTTGTTTTTTTAACACCTCTACTGAATTATCACTTAACACACAGGCAAACATACATTTATATAAAGAAAACAAACCATATTAACTTATCCCTAGTCACATACATTATACAACATGTGTTCTTTTGTATAACTATCAGTCCAACATTACAAGTGCTCACTTCCTGCCTTCCCTAAAAGTCAGTCTTTCTCCATATCATTATTATGCATGTAGTATTCTTACAATTTCTATTTATTTCTATATAATTTGTTCTACCCTTTTCTAAAGATCCCACTTCCAGTTCTTTTATCACTGTTAAAATATTCAATACTTCAAATACAGTCAGATTAGACGTTCCATTTTCTAGTAATGCTTTTTTGGCAGCTACCAAAATTAAACTTAAGGCCCACGTCCTGGCAATTCAGATCCTGTGCCCCAGCTCAAAAGAATCATTTACTTAGTTATCAAACATTTTTGACAGAGAATTCTGTAACAAATCTTTGAAGTCTGCCAGCTCATTATACCCCATAAACATATAATCAGTTACCTCTCTCTTCCCCATCACACCTCCAACATTTGCCATCTACCTGAGGAAAAAAATATATGGAGTCTACTTGGGGTATAAAAATACCTATGCAAACACTCCCAATCAAAAATCCGAAATCTTCTCGATTTTGTTGCATATTTAGGAGCTATATATATATATATATATATATATATATATATATATATATATATATATACACACACACACACACACACACATATATATCTATGTTGTCCCATTGTTCTCTTGTAAAAGTACAGTTTTGTAACTACCATAAATGTAGATGTTCGAGTATATACACTGCTGCAGTCATTACACTTGGGTTATCCTGCCGTCAGGCGGTTCCCCAGTCGGCCTGAGTTCCAAAGTCTTGGTCCGGCGTCGGTTGCTGTCGCCTCCTCCCTGACGTCATTGCGACAGGGGTATACAAGATGCAGCCGATGCCATTTTCTTCAGTTTTTCTTGCCCCAGATGTCAGGTGCCCCTAAATAGGTAGGCAATTCCAATTGCTAATAAAACATACATAAGAAAATCAAAAAACAACTTACAGCTACCAGCAAATACTCCCCATAGGTAGTAAGGGTAGAAGACATTGGTATGTACCAGCCAGTAAGAGGGGAAGGAGGGAGGGTAACCTGGACTGCAGCAGTGTATATACTCGAACATCTACATTTATGGTAGGTACAAAACTGTACTATGTTCATCGTATTACACTTCTGCAGTCATTACACTTGGGTAGAATCCCAAAGCTGAGGAAGGGTGGCTGGTTCTATAAGGCATTAGTGGCTACAAGGCTGTGCAGCACTGTAGTGGCGAAGCCAGCTCTGGATTTAGAGTATAGAGGCAGATGGTAATACTTGGTGAAGGTATGTACAGAGCTCCAAGTTGCAAGTGGCTGTTGCCCTGGTGGAGTGAGGTCTAATGCTGCTAGGAACAGGTTTTCCATGGTATGTGTAGCAGAAACGTATGCATTGTCCTATCCATTTTGAAATGGCCTTTCCCTGTGCTCCTGCAGCATATGCTACCACTAATTGCTCAGATTTTCTGGAAGCTTTGGTTTTGTCCAAGTAGAAGCATAACTGCCTGTGAATGTCCAAAGAGTGCAGAAGTCTCTACCCTTTAATTCTGTGGTTTAGGATAAAAAGTTGGCAGGTGAACAGTTTGGTTTAGAGCCACACTGGATACCACCTTTGGCATAAAAGTAGGGTTATTTCTTAAAGACAACCTGTCCTGGTGGAAAATGAGGAAAGGTTCCACTGCCATTAGTGCCTGTAATTCTGAAACTCTTCGTGCTGATATTATTGCCAGGAGCAGAGCAGTTTTCCAAGAGATATATTTTAATTCTGTTGTGTTGGCTGGCTCAAATGGAGGTAAAGTTAGCTTCTCCAAAACAAAGTTGAGGTCCCAAGTTGGAGTAGGTGCTCTACGGGATGGTCTTATGTTTTTAGCCCCTCTGAGGTACTGTTTTAACAGAGGATTAGAAAAAATTGGTGGATCCGTGTTGTAATCAGCAGAGATGGCAGTGGCATGGATCTTGATGGATGAGAAAGAGAGTCCTTTGTCCAGCATCTCAGTTAAGTACTGTAGTATCTGAGGAATGTTTGGGACAAGAGGGTCACGGCTGTGAGTTTGGTTCCAGGCATAGAATCTCTTCCATTTATCCGAGTAGGCTTTTCCTGGTACTAGGCCTTCTGGCCTCCAGAATGACATCCATAACAGCTTTGGAGAGAGGCATTGTCTGCTTGACTAAGGAATCTTCCATGCAGCTAGGTTTAAGGTCTTTAGCTGGCTGTGTAGTATTTGTTTGTTGTGCTGAGTCAGTAGATGTGGGATTTGAGGCAAAATCCAGGGTGGTTCTTGTGCTAAGCTCTTTAAGATTGGGTACCAGTGCTGGCGTGGCCAGCCTGGTGCAATCAGGATCATCTTTGTCTCTTCCTGCCTGGCTTTTATGAGTACCTTTGGCAGGAGAGGTAGAGGTGGGAAAGCGTATACTTGTAGATTCTCCCAGCTGAAAGTGAGGGCATCCACCTTCCATGCTTGTGGATGGTAACTCCTTATGCAGAATTTTTGTAGCTGGCAGTTTATTGGGGATGTAAACAGATCTATCTGCGGGCTCCACCATTTCTGTGTTATCATTCTGAATATTTGTGGATTCAACTCCCATTCGTGGGGATCCATGATGTTTCTGCTTAGTTCGTCTGCCAGTGTTTTTGTCTCCTGGCAGGAATTGTGCTTGCAGATGAACTTGCAGGCTTATAGCTGTGTTCCACAAGGTCATAGCTTGTCTGCATAGGGGGTAGGAGTGAGTGCCCCCTTGCTTGTTTATGTACCACATAACTGTGGTGTTGTCTGTCTTTAGTAGTATTTGTCCTGGATGCCGCAGGTCCTTGAAAGCTATAAGCGCATTTTGTACAGCTAGCATCTCTTTTTGATTGATGTGAAGATGCCTTTGTTCGGCAGGCCACTTGCCCTGAATACATTTTCCTGCCATGTGTGCTCCCCAGGCATAATCCGAAGCATCTGTTGTGAGTGTTTGCCTGGCTGTGGGTTGTGTAAAAGGCTGTCCCTTGTTGAGGTGGCAAGCTTGAGCCCACCACTGAAACTCCTGTTGAAGGCAAGGGATTAGTGGTATAACTGTTTCCAAACTTTGACAGTGTTGAGACCATACATTCTTTAGGTACCATTGTAGTTTCCTCATATGCAGTCTGGCATATGGAATTAGTAGTATGCAAGATGCCATGTAACCCAAGGCCTGCAGAATTTTTCTTGCAGGGAGTTGGGTCGTCGTTGCCATCAATTGAAAGTATTGAGTCAGTTGTCTTTGTATGTCTGGCGTGAGATAAACCATCTGGGCTGTTGTGTTCAAGCTGGCACCCAGGAATGAGATAAACCATCTGGGCCATTGTGTTCAAGCTGGCACCCAGGAATATAATCTCTTGTGAGGGCACTAGTTTTTATTACTTTTCATTTACTGTGTACCCCAGGCAACTTAATAACTTTTTTACAAATTCCAGATGCTTAGAAGAATGTCCTTGCTCCCTGATTGAATCAGGCAGTCGTCAAGGTATGGATTAATTTCGAATTCCTTTACGTCTGCAAAATGCAATTACTGGTGCCAGGCACTTTGTGAAGACCCTGAGCGCAGTAGATAAACCAAAGGGCAGTGCAGAGAATTGGTCGTGCACTGAACCCGCTATGAAACTGAGGTATCTTCTGCAGTTTTGTCTGATAGGGACATGCAGGTATGCCTCTTTGAGGTCCAAAGTCACGAGCCAAACTTTCTTGCCCAGCATGGGAAGAAGCTGCTTTAATGTTAACATTTTTAATTTCGGAACTTCCAGGTAAGTGTTTAGAGATGAAAAGTCCAGAATGGGCCTCCAGGCTTTGTCCTTACTGGGTACCAGAAGGAGTCTTGAGTAAAATCCTTGACCTTGCTCCTGTGAAGGTACCTTTTGAATAGCTCTCATATCCATGAGTGCTGTGATTTGTTTTTGTGCCTCTGCCCCTTGATTTGGTGGCAGGTTTGGCATTCCTTTTAACCTTGGCAGAGTGTGAAAGTGGAACCTGTAACCTTGAAGTACAATGTTGAGAACCCCCCCCCCCCATTTGTCTTTGGTGATCATTTGCCAATTGTGGTAGAAGAGTGCCAGTTTTTCTTTTTGAGGTCTGTCTGTAATTGGAAAGGACCAATTCTTAGTTGGCCAGTTTTTGCTAAATCTAGGAGGCTGAACCTGTAAGAAATCCTTCACCGTTTGCATAGATTTTGCCTTATCCTCCATTTTCTTTAATACCTCTTCTGCCTTAACTCCAAATAACACATCCTGCTGCAAAGGTGCATCCAATAATTTTGCTTTAACATGAACTGGTAACGTATGTTCTTTTAACCAAGCATATCTTCTTGTAACTGCTTCTCTGCAGGAGGCCTCTAGAGAATCAAAACCACATTGCAAAGTATGCTTTCCCACTTGTTCAGCTGCATGCAATAAATCCTGCATTTCTTTAAAATTAGGAGGATCTGATTCTGGAAGCATTTTTTGTTTTAACTGAGACAGTAAAAATTGCTGATATTTTAGCATGTGAAACTGGCAATTTAAGGCTCTCATTGCTAAAGTTGCAGATGTATATACTTTCTTTCCACATCTGTCTAATGCTCTGGAATCTCTGTCAGAGGGAACTGGATTCTTGGCTGATGAGGCCTAAACTGCTTTGGGTCCCTGAGAAATAGTTTCAGGGTCAGCTACAGGGCTTTTATACAGAAATTTATGAGAGTTAGGGACTCTGTAGTATCTGCAGGTTTAACAGGAGCTGGAGGTAAGGAATCAGGGATTCATTATACACATCATCCACGATATCTAACACTGGCGGAATAGCAAGGGGTCTGTGTTGAGGTAATAAGAGGAAGTCTCTGAGCCTTTTCTTGGATTCTGAATAATCCTGGCCTTCCCAGTGGAAATGCTCTCTCATGGTGTGTAGGGTTTCCCCAAAGGAGTAGTCCTCAGGTGGTGAGGCTGATGGTATTGATTCCTCAGCATCAGAATCCTCATAAGGGGGTAAAGAGTATCCTAGGTCTGAGGATGAATCAGAAGAGATGGACACCTGTTCGGATGAGTCATAGTCTGCATCCTGTCTAGGCCTGTTATCAGGAGGGGGATGGACTCCCTGATAAGAGTTTAGGTCTTCGGCCATTTTGAGCATTTGTTTCTTAGGCATGGAGGCCTGTCCTGGAGAATGCTGTATTTGTTTCTTTGACTTTAAAGGAGGCTTAGACTTAGCCGAGGGTTTAATGCTTAACTGAGTGGGGCTGAAGACACCCTCTGTAGCTGTGAGTTGCTCAGCTATTCCGGAGCCCTCTGAAAGGTTAGTCTCGGTAGGCTGAAGAACTTATGTGTCCGAAAGCCCAGCCGTCTCCACGTGGAAGTCAGAGGCGGCTTGAGGTTCTATAGAAGTGGTCGTCAGGGGCTGCGAAGGCGCCTCGCTGAAAACCGGAGAAGCGGCGACTGGCCTAGAAGAGGCTTCGTCGTCAGTTTTGGGCCTCGAATGCTTATCCTTGTCTTTGCGCTTTTTGTGTATTGCGGTCGTCGGAAGTTCCGACGGCATGGTATAATTGAATTTTTTACTAAAATAATGTCGGGCAAAATCAACCTGACTTTTAATAGTGCACTTGTTAAACCTAGCACAAAACCGACAACCAGTGACGTCGTGGTTAGGGCCTAGGCATGGGATACAACAATGGAAATCCTAGTTATTAACTTTTACTGACATAGGTCTGAGGCAAGAAAAGGTTTCCCCAACGGGGTACTTAGCTTTGTAGAAGACTTCGGTTCTGGATTCGGAATGAAAACCTCAGGAGACGGCCGACCGGTACTTGCGAACTGCTTTAGCTTCGGGCACCGCGCAGCAAGAAAGACTGAAGAAAATGGCGTCGGCTGCATCTTATATACCCCTGTCGCAATGACGTCAGGGAGGAGGCGACAGCAACCGATGCCGGACCAAGACTTTGGAACTCAGGCCGACTGGGGAACCACCTGACGGCAGGATAACCCAAGTGTAACGACTGTAGCAGTGTAATACGATGAACATCTGCTTATCAAATCTCTCTTCCCAATCTTTTCTAACATCCACTGATTGCTTCCTATAGTTATCATGCAATATTTTATATGTCCTACTAAGTAACCCTTTTTTAAAAGCAGCTTCCATTCTAGCTTCAACTACAAACTCCACCAGAGCAGGCCTTTTACTTAGGATCCCCCATCCCTTTCTCTTTGCCTATACTCTGATATCAATCCCTGCTAGGGAAGGCAGTATCTAACCTGTAGTCAAAATGTGCTCTTGGCCTCTTCCTATTCTATTACGTTTCTCTCTCTAATGACTTGCTCCCAAATACCTTGGTTCCTTTGCCAGTTTTCTTCAGCCCCCCTCTTGCCTGTCCACTGTACCACTAACTGCAGTTATCCCTATCAGCAAATTTTTCTTTCTCCATCCTCGTGCTGGCTTAGATCTCAAAATACTTTCTTCTACCTTATGAAATATAATATATATGACTGTTATTCTCCTTAAGAATCTGCATCCAAAATCCCACTCTCTCCTTATTTCTTTAATTTCCCCCACCTCATCATAATCCCTTTCCACTTTGAATTATAGCTTTCTGCTTGTGTTATGTATATGAGCCTTAACTGTGCAGCTCTGAAATATCCTTTAAAATCAGGTAATCCTGAACCACCAGAGTCTATTGGAAGATCAACCTATCCCACTTGACCTTTGTCCTCTTCCCCTCCCAGATAAATTCCTTCAACTCTGTATTAATTATTGTTCAAAAGTTCTCCTCTGGTTGATAAAAAATATACCAGACCTGTATATAAACTAGACAAACTAAAAGCGTTTTCACTGCTTTTATCTTGTTATCCATTTCCATACACAAGAGCTTCCAGTTTCTCAGTTTTTTTGTACTGTCTTTTTAGTCCCTTCCTACATATCGTTGGCTGCTATAACAGAAGCATTTTATTCCATATCCCTAAATATTGTGTCCCCATAAATATAGGTACTGTTGATCCAATATGTGTGCGGGCACATAATTTACAGCTACAGCCTTTGTTTCGCCTTCATTAACTGTATAGCCTGGAAAGACTTGAAACTGTCTCAAAATGTTCTTCAGCACTGAGATGTCCTTTTTTGGTTTTATCAGGTACAAAACAATATCATCTGCAAATAAAGCAAGCTTTTCTTGCATACTATACCAATTATATCCTTGAATTTCTGTGTACCTTATTTTCTTTGGTAATGGCTTATGGCTCTGAATTACAAAGCAAACAACAAAGGGGAAGGTGGACACCCTTGCTTGGTTCTTCTGTTCAGACATAACTTATCACACAGGAGGATCCTCCCAATTAAATTTTTACCTCCAATCTATTATGTATCCTCCTGATTAACCTTATTTATTGCATCATGGAATGCAAATGCTTCCATTGTCCTACTCATAAAATCCCAGTTTATACTGCTGAATGCTTCCTTTGCAACAAGACCCACAGACAACAAAATGCCACTTTCTTACATACTGCTTCACTCCGAAACATTATTGTTCTATTAATATTGTCAAATGTTTGCCCCTTTTCCACAAAACCACACTGATCCACATCTATCACTTTTGTTGATACATTTGTCATTCTTTTAGCTCCTATAGGCATAAACACTTTATATTCATAGTTTAAAATTAAAATGGATCTATATGAAACAATTGCTGCAAACTGACAGCTACAACCACAGGCAACACCTAACCTAAAATTAAGGTTATCCAAGTTAAAGTGCATGTTACAGCCCGTGTCCCCACTTACATCAGTTGTTGCCTGTTCTTTTCTTATCTCTATTCCTCACCCAGATGTGAAAAACAGCTGATATACTTTTAGTAAATATTAGCTGTTCACCATAAGAAAAAGTGCTCTGGCTACCTTTAAACACAACTAAACTATACATTATTCTAGTAAATGCACTGAGGTGTTCAGGCTGCTATGAAAACTCTCTCATATTTACTTCCAATAACTTCAAACTTTATTTCTTACTGGGCTGCTTGCCCTTGTACCTTTTAATTTTGCATTTTTCTCAGAACTCTGAAGATGTATTGCCTGCACCTGTAATCAGCTTGTCTCCATGGAAACATTAGAACAGAATGTACAACTGTCTTCAGCTGCTGACCTCTCCACTCACAATGAACATTCATTTGCGAAAGGAAAGAGAATGCATTCATGTTTTCTTATTTTTCAAACCCACGTGCTTACACAAAAAACTGTTTTTAGATTATGCCAAGGGTATTAATCCAGAAATTCACCTATACAAAAGTAAGAGAAAACATCTCAACTTTATATATTAGTGCACTTTTACACCCAGTCCCCCAACCCAATAACCCAAGATTATACCATATTAAACATGGTTTTGTCCAGTCTTTCTTCTCTTTTTACATTGTAATGCCTATTTTTCTTCAATCAAACAAGCACTTGCTTATGATACTATATTTATCACATATAGCAAATACTGAAAAGACTCACCCTCATCCCCTCATTTTAGATCACCCTACTCATATTTCACAAATCTGCTTTACTACACAACATGCAATTCGTATCATGAAATGTTTTATGCAAATACTTTTAAAACAAAAAACTGTTTTACTTACAGTTACTTCTGTGCACTTTTACACATTAATGACATGAAGTTGGGTATATGTTAAACTGGTGGGTAGACTGGAAAGCAAAGTCAGCAAAACTCCAGTCTTTCTCAGCCACTTTTTCTAGTAAAGCCATATTTCACAGAGGTGACTAAAGGTTTATAATATCACATTTATTCGCTAGTTTCAGTGTTGCTAGTCTTCTTCATATTTATCTTCATCTCCAAAAAACATAATGGATCAAGTCCAAGGTACTTAGAATTCTTCTAGTCCAACTCCTGTGCTTTCTTCTGTCTCTCAAGCATTTTCCTTTGGAACATTGGAAAATGTTTCATTAACAAATTGCTCTTTCAGCTTTACTGCCAGAAAACTAAGAAGCAGAGTCTCCTTCTGTCTGATAGCCCACTTTTTGTTGGACAGACTTTTGGGTTTTCCCCCTGACCTATTCTGCATCCAAAAATGTCTGATCTACCAGGAAAAAATATTCTGAAGACAGCTGGATACAGCAACTTGAATCTCACACATGTCCCCTGACATTCCCGGATTGCTGGGATAGATTTGCTTCTTTTCTCCCTGGTGCACACTGAATAATCATTTTCCACAAACACTCCACTATCTCCAATTTTTATACTTTGTTCTTCTGACGCAGTTTTGTCAGGATTAGCTCTTTCTGCTGGTGTAATTGCATCTTTAGTGATACACACCTTGGCTGTTTTTCATGGCCAGGTTTGGAGCATGCATTCAATGTACATTTTAATTAACAAAACCTGTTGCGGAATACAAGTCTAGCTGCTTATTTGTGCTGTCATAGTTAATACAGTCCGTTTCTTCCAGTTTCCCTGGTACAGATGAAAATCTCAGGTTTTCTCTGCATACTCTATCCTCTAACTCTTACTATGTTTTGAAACAGCTGTGCTTGAGAAGTCTCATAGTCAGCAGCTTTTTCTTTATTTAGACCTCTGACTTTTGCAATTTTATCAGTTCATCTGAATAGCTGCTTAAAGCTTCTTCCATTTTTTCCAACCTTTTATTATTTCAGTGCATCAAGTTCTTCAATGGTTAATTTAATTTGATCAGCTTTGAGTACATTTGATTTATTTTTTTCCTCAAAATTACCAGAAGCCATGTCTTATACTAAAGTGGGAGCTTTAAAGTGCTTTTTGCTGAACAGCTGCAAGATTCTTCCCAATTAGTGTTTTTTTCTTAACCTTTTCTATTTGATTTTCTTTCAGGTTCTCCAAGTTTCTTCTTTGCTGGTATCCAGGCAGTGTGCTTACTAGCCAGTAACTTAATTTTACTAAAGCTAGCAGAATTAATAGCCACCACCTCTCAGTTTCTTTTCTCACATTGGGAGAGCTGAAATTAGTCTGTTGATCAGCAAGCAGCCAATCCTGGAACCACCATATTTTGTTTCTGCAGACAGGCAATGATCAGAGAGCTAGTCTGTAAAGCATTCTACAACAGAAGGTTGAAATGACTGCCTCTCCCATCTGTACTGTTTTCCTTTTAACTCGATTGTTTTAGTGTTGTGAAGGGGGTCCACTCAGTAGATTCCAGTCCTGAGGCATATTTAATGACTGCCCTCTATTTTCAAATTCTGCGCCAATTCTACACCACTTCCCTCTTATCAATGTTCCCTGAGGCAGATACCCACATGCATGCATCTAAAGCACTGCCTACACCTGACTATGTGCTTTTTCAGATATGGAGGCAGTTTAGGACAGCCTGTGCAATCTTTGTTTCACTGACTCATTATGTACGTCTGTCAACAGATCCTCTATCTAAAGATGTCAGTCAGGTACTGAAGCATGTAGGTCTGATAAATAACTGCCAAGATGCTTAGGGTGGAGGACGTGTAGAACTTTTTCTCAAAATGGTTTACAAAGCATATTTACATATACCAAGTCTGAGATAGCCACTTCCTGGAATATTCTCTTTTCTTAAATGTATGGAGATCTTAGAGTTGGCCTATATGTTTGGGGGGGGGGGGTGCATGGGGACTTGCCCTGCAAAAAAAAAGCTTAAAAGTAGATTCAATCTTCTCCTGGATTTTTGAGCTTTTTTCAGTGTGTTGGCACTCGGCATTTTGAGTGCTGCCATTTCAAAAGGGAGACTATGTTTTGCTTGCTTGTAGTCTGAAGCTATTAATCCAGCAAAATAAAACCTTTTCAAATGTTTCTTTAAATGCCTGGAAAACTGAATGGATAGCAATTTGCTGGGCTCCTCTATGCCAAACAGTTCTAAATATTTTGAGCAACTCTGATGGTTCCCCAGCTCCCCATTTAAAATGTTCTTTCATTAAAATGAAGGTTTTCCAGAAGGAAGCCAGATGGCAGGAAGTACCTTTTATCAGTAGCATATCCTAACAGATTAAAACTGTGCAGAGTAGGCCAGCAACTGCTCTTTATCATCAAGCTCTGACTCGCACTCTTAGTCTGCAAAGGGGATTTCTTCTTCCCTAGAAAGTTGACCTGTTTTCCAAAATAGAGAGCTCCCCAGGATGAGGAGGTGGTAGATGCAGCCTTTACTACATTGCAACACATTTCTCAGCAAAGAGCTTATTGTCAAGAAGGTATGTGGCTAAGTCATGTCTTTGTGGGGTGATGTCCTTTAGACTAATATCTCAGTACACACAAGACTGGAGTACTACCCACCACTGATGTTTATAAAATACCATAACATTTAGTCTTTCTGAAAGGCTGGAATATCAGAAGAAATGCATTACTCAGAAGTACTCCTTGCAGATATTTGGGGACCCCAGGTGTGGTACTGTTGTTAATACTGATAAGCCCTGGTTTACTGCAAGAGCTTAGCCTCACCGTCAGCCTTCTAAGGGCACTGACAGCAGGAATGCAAAATGAGTAGGCACCAGGGCAGACAATGCCATAACAACTCAAGCCCTCTAACCCACGTGGAATTGGCAGGGTCATAATAGCCATGCACTCTCTGCCAGTGGACTTCTCCTACACTACCTTCTAAGGTTTCTCCATTTTTTGTAGTGTTTACCCTTATGCTCTTTACCTGTATTTGCTTTGTGATCTTTGCCACACTATCTGCTGATGATTAGCCCGTCCTGGCCAACTGGTCCATTTATTACCCCTCAATGAACTGAGGCTCAACTGGGAGGACCATCATTCAGATAGCCACAGGGGGAGGTTTGAGAGGTTTTTTTTTACTTGAGCCTTAACTCCCCCCCATTAATGCCAAGCTTAGATGCCGAAGGGGGATGTGCAGTGGGCTGACTATGCTGATCCCTTACTTTAGCAAGGGACTCCACTAGCAAGCTTCTCACTACCTTCCCACAAGCATGAGAAGTGGCTTTCCCAATCTGCATCGGAAAATTCACTTGTTTGTATGCTCCAGAGTAGCCAAAACCCTCCCCTTCCCCCTGAAGAGGTTAGTGGGTCAAGTCCCTTCATTCATCTCCCTCATTCCCTGCATGTTGCCTTGGTCATATTAAAGTTCTATCCCTCTGCACCATGGAGCCAGGCTGTTTAACTGTATTGCTAGTACAAGGCTCTCCTGCTGGGGAAGGTATGCACCCCTTACTCCAGTGCAACCTGGTTGTTTTTATGTAAGAAAAATACACAATGAAATTAGCAATCTCCTGGGGTAATCGATCTCCTACAGGCAGGCTTCTTGATGATCCTTTCCAAGCATGTCAACAGCCTTGGAAATATTCCCAAATATACAGCATAAATGCAACATGTGACAATAAGCAATTGCCAAATGTAACAATAAGAATAAGAAAAAAATCTATTCCCACAGTAATTACTTATCACAGTTGTTTTGAAGGCCATGTGGATGTAACTTACACACTGAATACAAGTGTTGCTCTTATGACAAAAAGAACAGAAGTTGATGGATGCTCTCTCTTTTTTGCCAAGCTTCCTGATGACATTCTCAATAGATCTGCTGAAGGCATATCTAAAGCTCTGAAGGTCAGGTAGACTGGACAGCTTTAGCTAATTGCCAAGATACAGTTACTGCTAGACTCCTACAATGTACAAAACCCTATCTGTCTGAACAAGCTCATCCAGCTACATCTTCCCACTTACTACCAAGCTCCTATATGCTTCAGCCATTGTCACAAACCTACACTCAATGGCAAGCTTGAACAATATTATAATAAAATTAACTTGCAGCAAATCTCTCAAATAGATCCCACCACAGCACAGCAATCTGAAAATTACACTGGGAGCTGTCAAACTCAACCAGCTAAAAATATCCATAAAATTCTCTACCAATTGGATAAAATCCCTCACTTAAGGTCACCCTTCCACTGTTAAGCTCCCTCCAGATGTCTGTGGTCCACAGATAAACACACTGCCTGTATGCAAAAAATAAAAAAAATAAAATAAAAAAATAAAAAAAATCACAAAATTTGTGTAGTGATGTTCTGTATTCCAGTAGCAAGACCAAACTTTAGAACAGTATACTATGAACATTCAGGCAGATGGAATGCCACCAAGCCTTCAAAGTCAAGCTAAGAACTTTATCAATCAATACATGGCTATGTCACTTCTTACTTCCTCCTGGCTAATCCACAAATTTAGCGATTCTCAGAAAAGTCCCTATATCACTTGCTACATGCACAATCTGAAATACTCCACTATTGTGACAGGCTGCCTAGCTCGAATCATCTGATAAGAAAACCCAAAATAATGCTAGGTATTTGATCTTTATTTGCTATTTTTTCCTGTATGAACCGTCTCTGTTGTATTCTTATGTAATAGTTCAATGTTGCTTTATCACCACAATTGCACATACCATTTATAGGCACTGTTCATTATTACAACTGTATAAACCATTTATATATTTCTGCAGCTGCAAATACTGTGCACATATTTAACTTGATATACTATTATCCTAAATGCAGCTTAGAAAAGCTATATGTGTTCTGAAATGTTATACTTTTTGGGGATTTTTTTTCTTCTACCCCACTGATAATGAATCTTGGATGGCCTACTTATTTTTCCCTCTAAGCAAATACAAATAAATAAATACTGCAACAGTGATACTTACCATGAACATCTGTTAAACAACTTGCATTGTTAGAAAATTTATGGCTTACTTCTGAAATTTTAATAGTAATTTGTAATGGACATAAAGGCTATTCTGTGGAAACAGGGCTTTGTACTGTAAACTCTCAGCTAACTGGCACCCATGGGGATTGGTAGATGCCTGATAACTGTAGTTTCTGGTTGCTTGAGAGTTACTATTAAAAATAGGCCTGACTAATACTAATACTGTACCCTATACTATTTGTTTGGTTTGACTTATTAGGTTGGGGACAGAGGGAATTTATTCCTATCTTCCTTTTTAAAACTCGAAAACTCTAAAAACGTAAATAAGGTATGTTTCTACGGGGGGGGGGGGGGGCAGAAAGTGCAACACAAGAAAATTGTACTGTATTTCTTCAATTTTTTTTTTCTGGTTGCTTGACAGTTCTGGTTGCTTCAGTTCCA